>NW_026896648.1:0-24162 GCF_033153095.1 Gastrolobium bilobum
GTATAGGCAGCTTCTCAATCACGGATATCTTTGCTCTATCAACTTCTAGTCCATCCTTTGATACTTTGTGACCCAAGACTATACCTTCTTTGACCATGAAATGACATTTCTCCCAATTCAGCACTAGGTTAGTCTCTTCATATCTCTTGAGT
This sequence comes from Gastrolobium bilobum, assembly GCF_033153095.1. Classification (NCBI taxonomy): domain Eukaryota; kingdom Viridiplantae; phylum Streptophyta; class Magnoliopsida; order Fabales; family Fabaceae; genus Gastrolobium; species Gastrolobium bilobum. The sequence goes on from NW_026896648.1 coordinate 153, forward strand.
ACTTTTGATAAATTCTCAAGACAAGACTCAAATGATTCTCCAAAAACTGAGAAATCATCCATGAATATCTCCACCAAATTTTCTACCATATATGTGAATATTGCCATCACACATTTTTGGAAGGTGGCTGGTGCGTTGCATAATCCAAATGGCATCCTTCTAAAGGAAAAGGTTCCATACAGGCAAGTAAATGTGGTTTTGTCTTGATCTTCTGGTGCTACGGCAATCTGGTTGTAGCCCAAATATCCATCTAAAAAGCAATAGAACTGCTTCCCTGCAAGTCTATCCAACATTTGGTCAATGAATGGCAAGGGGAAGTGGTCCTTTCTTGTAGCATCATTTAGCTTCCTATAATCCTGGCATATTCTCCATCCGGTCACAATCCTTGTTGTATAAGCTCATTTTTGTCATTCTTCACAACTGTGATTCCTCCTTTCTTTGGCATACATTGCACAAGACTTATCCATTGGCTATCTGAAATGGGGTATATTACCGCTGCATCAAGCCATTTAATCACTTCTTTCTTGACAACTTCCTTCATCATAGGATTCAGCCTTCTTTGAGGTTGCACAGTGCTGTTGTAGCCTTCCTGCATCAATATTTTATGTGTGCAGAATGTATGGCTACTTCCTTTTATGTCTACAATGCTCCATCTGAGGGCTATTTTATGTTCCTTTAGTACTTGAAGCAACTGCTTCGTTTCTGCATCAGAGAGAAAAGATGAAATAATAATAGGTAAAGTATTTTCATCTCCTAAATATGCATCTTTAAGATGCTGGGGCAGTGGTTTGAGCTCAAGGATTAGAGGTTCTTCTATAGATGGCTTGAGTGTCTTTATCACTCTTTCTCCAAGAGACTCACAGTGTCTCTCTTTGTATGGCCTTATTGGTTAGGACTCCATCCATGCAAGGCACTCTTTCATTTCCTCTTCATCTTCTGCACATTCTTCTGCTATAGCAACATTCAGTGGTTCTGTCTCTGTTTGCTGCTTAAGTTGTTGTAGCAGAACTACATCAATAGTGTCCATGCTAGCGCATTCTTCCACTTGTTCAGGATACTTCATGGCTTTGAGTACATTGAATGTAACTTGCTCATCATTGACTCGCATAGTCAAATCTCCTTTTTCCACATCAATCACTGCTCATCCGGTGGCTAAGAATGCTCTTCCCAAAATGATGGGCACTTCCCTATCTGCTTCAAAGTCAAGAACAATAAAGTCAGCAGGAAAAATGAACTTATCCACTCTTACCAACACATCTTCAAATTTTCCTTCTGGATAAGTCAATGATCTATCAACCATCAATAACGTGACAGTGGTTGGACGTGCTTCTCCTATTTCAAGCTTCCTGAAAATACTTTTAGGCATAAGGTTAATACTTGGAACCTAAATTTAATAATGCATTACCTACATATTGGTTACCAATAGTACAAGGAATAGTGAAACTCCCTCGATCTTTTAGCTTTGGTGGTAACTTGTTGAGGTAGTATTGACTACTTTCTTGGGTGAGAGCTATTGTCTTATATTCCTCCAGCCTCCTCTTCTTTGCCAAGATGTCTTTCATGAATTTTGCATAACTTGGAATTTGCTCAAGAGCTTCAACCAAGGGTACGTTGATATACAACTATTTTAAAACATCAAGGAACTTCTTGTACTGCTTGTCATCAGTTTGCTTCTGCAATCTTTGAGGAAATGGGGGTGGCGGTCTTGTTGCTTTGCTGACAGTCTGACCTTGCTATGGTTTTGCGATAGCAATATTCTCAGTGCCAGCAACTTGGGGTTCTTTGGGTTGATCATGATTTTCCACCTCTTCAGCAACTTTATCTTCTTTATTCTGATTCAATGCTTTCTGCTTCTGCTCATGGTAGTTCTTTATGACTTCTGGTTCATCTATGGCTTTACCACTCCGTAATGATATAGCATTGACCTGTTCTTCTCCATTCTTCTTTGGGACTTCAGTGTTGCTTGGCAAGGCTCCTTGAGGTTTGCTTCTATGTGCTTCTGCCAATTGACCTACTTGGGTCTCCAAAATCTTGATTGATGCAGCTTGCTTATGAATCATAGCATCACTCCTTGTCATGTAATCTTTCAGCATGCTCTTCAGCGTACTTGATGTATCAACTTCCTGTCTAGGCTGTTGCTGCTGCTGCGTGAATCCAGGAGGGTATGGAGCTTTATATGACCTTCATGTTGTATCTGAGGACATTTGTTGTTGTCCTTGTTATTGTCCAAGATGCTGTCATTGAGAATAGGAAAGATTTGGGTGATTCCTCCATCTGGGATTGTAGGTATTTGAATATGGATTGTTGCTCCTGTTGTAATTACCTATAAAACAAATAGATTGAGGGTTTTATGGACAATTATCATAAACATGAGGACCATTACAGAAAACACATGATATAGCATCAGTTATGGCATTGACTGGTTGTGCTTTAGCTTCAGTAGATAGATTCAACGTCTTAATAGAGTTGTTCAAAGCTGAAATATGTGTTGACAGTGTTGTTACAACATCGAGTTCCAAAACTCCAGCAGCCTTCTTTGGTGTTGAACTTGATCTTTCTACAGGCCACTAATAATTGTTGACTGCCATCCTCTCCAATATTGCATATGCTTATGTATATGTCTTTTCTAAAAAGGCTCCTCCAGATGATGCATCAACCATGCTCTTTGTTGGTCCATTAAGCCCATTGTAGAATGTCTACATTTGAATCCATTCGGGAATGCCATGGTTTGGGCACTTCCTCAACAAATCTTTGAATTTCTCCCAAGCCTCATAAAATGACTCTTCTTGCAATTGCTTGAAGGTTGAAATGTCATTCCTGTATTGGGCTGCCTTCATGGGAGGAAAGAACTTCAATAAAAACTTGTCCGCCAACTCCCAACTTCAGATTGACTGTGGTTGTAAAGAATTCAACCATGCTTTAGCTTTTCTGGTGAGGGAATATGGGAACAACTTCAGCTTTAGAGCATCAGGTGTAACTCCTCTAATCTTGAAAGTGTCTGCTACATCCATAAAATTCTTGAGGTGAAGGTGAGGGTCTTCACTAGGCAGTCCATTGAATTGACCAATGGTCTGCAGCATGTTAAACATCACTGGCTTCAGCCCAAAGTGCTCTACTGCTACATCAGGTTGAACAATTCCAGAATGTAAATTGTTGAGCGTAGCTGCGTAGGAATTGCATGTGCTCTGATTGGAATCTCAACTCAACTTGATTTGGACCTTCATTGTTATGTCCAGGTCCATCATCTTCACCGTTTCTCAGCCTTTCTGCCATGTCAGGTGTTGCTGTAGGATTGCTACGTCTTTGTTGTCTCCTTCTTGCTCGAAACGTTCTTTCAATCTCAGGAGCAAAATCTGCTTCTTGCTCAGATGAAGAACTGCTCATACGCTGCAATTAACACCTTGAAAACAGTAAGGAGAAGGGTAAAAAAATATAAAAGAAATAAAATTTCTTCACTAAAATAAAAACAAACTTTATAAATTATCCCCGGCAACGACGCCAAAAACTTGTTGTGCAATTTGTAATCAATTAAATCTACCACACAAATACGCAAGTGCACGTGTCACAAGTAATAAAAGGATGTGTGAGGTCCAAGTATCGTTCCCACGAAGATAAGTATAAAGTGTGAACTATTCAAGTAAAGAAAATAGGAAAAAAGATTGATTTTGATTGTTGGATTTATAAAATAAAAGATAAATAAAAAATAAGAAAACAATAAATTAATTTCAAAGATATTAAGATGATGGATGAGATATAGGTCAGGTTCAATTTTCTTGATACAACAATACTGAAATAATGCTTTAACGATGATATATCAATGCTTAATTTGTAACCGAACACTAAAGTATGTTGGGGCTTTTGGCCAACCTAACATATATACCCAATAACTAATTCTCACATCTCTATGGCCAAATTAATTACTGAATTGTTAAAGTTCAAGTTCAAAGGTTATGTGGTGTGAATGATATCTCTACCCACAACTTAATCAAATTAAATTTCTTAACCTAATTAATCCACACAATTCAACAAGGGTCTGGATTCGGAAACCTCTTGGCCCTAACCTCCTCAATATCACATATGTATCTCTCGACATGCATACATGAATAAGAATAAGCAAACTCGTTGAAAAACTAATTAAACATTAATAAAAACAAAGTTTAGGCATATATCTCAATGTTACAGCACAGGTACTTTATTACCTAACCTATAGAGCAAATTAGCTCATAATGGAATTAAATAAAACAGAGAAGAGGAAGAGAGAACTCATTGGAAAACAGTAAAGAAGATGAAAACGAATGTTGTTGTAAAACTTTGTTACGGTCTTGCTCCAGCAGCTCTTCCTCCTCCAAGAATCTTACTTTCTCTCTCTAAAATGTCCCTTTTGACTTCTCGGCCTCTTTCTAACTTCGTCTAACCTCGTTTCTCCCTGAACCTACTGCTTTAATCCGTGGAGTACTCTTCTTTAAATAGAAAAAGTGGTTGGATAATTAGGTCTTAGGTTTGGGAGTGAGATTCCATGAATCGTGTTGCTGCAGCCTTATCTTATCCCTATTTTCTTGGGTTGTTGGCACTTGATTGGATAAGATCTTGATCTTCTTGAATTTCTTGTGCCAATATTGTTGTTGACTAAATACGAGTTTGTTGTCCTTGTTTCTTGCGATTTTAGGATAAGAGTTAATCTTTGAAATCGTCCTTGATCCTTGATTGCTGGTGTTTTATCCATTTATTGGGGAATAACTAACTTTTGAATTTTGAAATTCTATTGTTCCCTTGTCCACGCTGTCATGCTGTAGTGATTACTATATCATTACTTCGTCAGCTTCTTTGCTACAACATTCTGATGTCAACTTTTCCTGCAAAGACAAACACTCAACACGTCATCTTTTCTTACACAAAATCAAGGAATATTGTCTCATTTTCCATGCTTAGTCATCTCAAAGCACTTAATCATAAATATACACCAATTAACTCAATTATCATGCAAACAAGACAACTTATATGAAATTTATGCAGCAAATTTATCATAAAAATACCAAATTAACTCTCATTTGGGAGAGTTAACAACATGCTAGCCAGTTGGTATTTTCTTGGTTGAATTGTTCAGATTGGGTCTTCTTTGGATGGTGCGACTGCAACGACTCCATCTTTTACCGACAGGATAACTTGGGAGCCGACAAGGAGATTTTATGTTCGTGGAGGCTTTGGCGAGCGTGGAGGTTGATCGGCAAGCAAAAATGATTGCTCGACTTGATAGTGAGGTACATGTTGGTAGTTTTCTGGCCGGTGAGACCTTGTACACCCGACTTGATAGTGAGGTACGTGTTGGTAGTTTTCTGGCTAGTGGGGCCTTATACACTGGTTTTTTTTCTCTGGTTTGGAAGGGGTTGTTGCCAGGGGTGATGCAGATAGGATGTTGGATTGATTCTTGACACGATAGAGTAGACGACTGGTCATGATGGGAGGTAGATGTTTGACGGGTGGCTGGAGAAGGTGCTTTGGGTCGCTGTTATTCTTGTGGAACAGGGCGATTAGCAAAATACGTAAGCTTCACTGACCGGTGAATAGGACGACCGACAAATAGCCTATAATCGGAGCTGATTTATGGTCGGGAAAGGATGAATAGGACGTTTGCTTGTCTGCGTTTCGCGATTTTGTTTTTGATTCTGGTCAGTTAACAAGGAGGATGGCATTGTTAGTTACACGCCATGCTTCCTCGGTGAAAATAATGGTTGGCGATTCATTTCCTTCCTTCATTTTGCTTCTTAGTGATGCTCGGCTGAAGATGATAGGATGATGGTTGAAAGGGGTAGCGCCTTGAGTCGAAATTTTCCTTTATTGTCCAGGAGCGGTTTGGTTCCTTCATCAGAGTTCAGACTAAATCGTGTGTAGTTGACCGGGTAAATTGTATTTAAGCTACAATGGTTAGTGGTCTGACGTGGTTGGTACTGATTTTCTTTTAGTTTTCTGATCTTTTCGTTCTGGTTCTGGTTCTTTCCCTTCTTGTCTGGTTTTCGTTTTCTTCTTTTGTGTAGATCTGGCTTTTGGCATTCTTTTCTTCTTTTGCGTAGATTTCTAGTATTCTAATTTTCTGAAACTTTCTGGTTTCACTCTGATTTTCTTCTTGTTGATGTGGGTTTGAGATCATTTGAAAAAGCAAGCAGCAGGGTCGTTGGTAGATGAATGGATGGATGAGAAGTTCTTTGTGTAGAACTATTTCTCATAGGCTGAACGGAGAAGGTTGTCTTTGTCGTTCAGTAGCTTTAGTAGAGAGAAAGGAATCGGAGTTTGTTGTTTCCCACAGACAGTGCCAATGTACTGTTGGTGGTACATTGATGTGTCCCACGGAGGATAAAATATGTTAATATAGGGGTGCTCATAGTGACAATTGTAGAGACCAAAGCACTGTAGAGGCTTCCCATAGTTTGCATAAAAGGGTGTGTGTGTGTGTGTGGAAAATATGGCTTTGCAGAGGAACAGAGTAACAACATAGGTTGAGAATAGAAGAGAAGATACCTCCTCCATGTGTGAGGGGGTATTTAGAGAGGAGAGCCCTATCCAGCATGGGGGAGAGAATTGGTCAGTCCCACAAGCTATCTCATCAACCCATGTCTTGTCTTCAGACAAGGCATGCTGCCCTCTGTCCGTGTATAGGGGCAGCAATGCAGGGAATGAGGAATGTCCCAGTGGTGAGCCTCTATGGCTTGCAATGGGTGCCCTCTAGAAGGTTTTAGATGTAGGCTTTAAGAGATTGGACCCAACTGGTAGGCCTAAGGTGAGTATCCAGAACAAGAGTATAATTCAATTGAAGAGGTGCTAAGCTGAATTCCTTATGCTCAGCTATATGTTTAACTACTTGTTTAAGCCAAACGACAAGAAGGGCCCATTTAATTTTTATAATGCCCATAAAAATGCAATTAAAAATAGCCGAAGTTGTTGGCTTTGCACGTAATTACAGGTTTACACTTTTTTTTTTACATTATTATTATTATTATGGGCAAGACTCTACGTCCTATCCGCAAGATTATGTTACTGTTCACTTATCCTAACTACATTTACCATGAACCTAACCCTTTTAATGGTTACTTGTTGGCTCCGCTAGGGTTGGTTAACAATGATTCATATTAGACGAGGCAAGACTACCTAACCTATAATATGGTATGTAGACAAGCTAACAAGAAAAATATATACTAGAAAGAGAAATTAACAAGAGAAAGAATATACATTATAACTAAAAATTTAAGAAGACATGGTATCTTGGATATGGAGAAGGATTTCCTTTTTGGAAATCCCCGAAAAGCTTTTAAGAAGACTGGAAGAGCAAGAGCAAGATGACCTTTTTAATATTTGACAAAGAAATATTTTATTTATACAAAAAATGAGTAATACAGACTCGTTATATTTAGACCCAGGGATACTTCCTTACACATACAATACTTGATGATAATTACAAATGGTTACAACATCTATTTATAGACTCGAACTATGACTATGGACTTGAAACACAGACTTGAAACATATTAAAGAATCCTTTCTTTTCTGAGAAGGGTACGCATTTTGGGCCTCATCGTCGCACTAGTTTCAAAAGAAAGATTCTTTGAACAAAGCTATACAAAACAAAAAAAACCCGTGACACAAACATAGGAAGTATCTTTGTCGACACTGATAATTTTCTTTTCTTGTCACCGAAGATAAGATTTTCTTCTGCCGACACCATTAAGGATGCTTTGGAGATAAGATTCTTCTGACACCTATTTTTACTATTCTTTTGCCAAAGATGCTTGATGATAAGGTTTGGGATAAGATTCTTTCTCAGACTATCCTGGCTAGAAAGTTTGGTCAAATACCCTATCATCTGTATTATGTCTGCCAACTGTATCCAAAGAATCTTCAGAAATTGGGCTAGGTACATCATCATCTTCTTTTTCTTTTTCTGATTCAACTAGCTGTCTTATTTCTTTCTATTCACCCGATATTTCTTCTGTTTCTTTTTAACGTTTCTATTATAGAATCATTTTCCTAGCTTTTTGGCAAAACCACCTAACATGGAAGAAACTAGTTATAATTCTACAAGTCAAAATTCTACAACAACTTATACAAGTCCTAGAATTTATACTACAAGAAATCTCCATAGACAACTTTATAATAATTATGACAATACTAGAGAAAATAAGTTTAAGAGCGGCGGAAGAAGATATCTAATAGAACATCCTACTCAATTACAATCAATATAAATGGGAAATTTTTTAAATCTAATGGCACATAGTCCACAAATATGGGATAAAATAATAGATATATGGAAAAACATTATAGTAAAGAGTAAATACCTTTTTTGGTCCTTAACAAATTTCACGATACCCGCTTTAGTCCCTAGAAAAAAAGGCCATTCGTGGTCCCTAGTTTTTTCAAATTAGGCTCACGTTAGTCCTTCTGTTAGTGGAGCTCCAACGACGTTATTAACGTTTGTGACGTGTACCGTTAAGTTGCTGAGTCACAATATCACAATCCACCCTGGACAAAACGACGTCGTTGGGTAGCTTCTGACTTTTTTTTTCCTTTTTCTCTCCAATGCAAGTTCTTCCACTTGCAGCAACAAAAGCTCAAAACTTGAACCCAACATTGCATTGTACTCTCCAATGGGTAATGCAATCGGAAAGGCCTGTCTCTGCAACGTCGGCACTGGCGCCGGCGCCGGAGATATATTTGGCAGTTCCTTCATGTCCTCCATTTCTTTTCAGGTCTGGTCAAAGTTTCTAACTTTGCACCACCCATGCCTCAAAATATTGAAAGAATGAGAATTTAACTGAACACAGAGGCTAAACCATATTTGGGCAACATCAAGAGCTCATTAATATCGTCCAATACAAATGGGCTAGACCTTCATCTCCCTTCGGTACATGAAGAAACTAGAGATAGACTCCCAAATACTAGTACAACATCGCTGCAAATGATACCTTGCAGTAAGATATGAAAGGATCACACTCAAATCTTCTCAATTACCTGGACACCTAAAGCTCGTCTAACTGAAAATAAAACATATACAACAGTTGTTCACAGGTAGTTCTTCTGTACCATCCAAATTTATCGTTTTGAATTGCTTATTATAATGAGGAAACTTTTGTACCCAGTTATATTTCTTTGGAGTGTAACTAACTACCAAGAACAAAGTTTTTTTTTTTTTTGAAAAAAACAAAAATGAAACAAAATAAACATATACTGAGGCAATGAAATAACTTGATTATGAATGTCTTCATTATATAAACACAAGCCAAGGGAGAAACCTAGGTAAAAGGTACTGAATACATGACTGAGGTAAAAGATTTTCAAAATTTTGTATCACAATTGAATTACAAGAATTATGCCAATTGCATGAACAAATTATCAGAGTCTCCAGACCGCTATGACTCTGCCATAATGTAATGTTTCACTTTATTTTTTCCAATTCCCTCATTCTCTCAATGATTGCCTGCAAGCACAAAAATTGGTATGTTATGGAAAAAAAGGTTTCCAAACCGCTGTGGCTCAACTCATGCTGAAATAAAAGAAAAACATTATTCACCTAAACAAGATATAGAATATTCCTAGATTAAGGGATTGGCATGCAGACATTCTTCAAATAGGACATATTATTGATTCCTACAAGACTTCAGGATTATCTTGTGTTACACATGATAAAAAAAACTACGATAAAAAACTAGAGTTATTGAACAGCGACCAAGATTGTGTTTCCTGCCCAACCTTAGGGTGCCAAACATGGTAACATATAAGAATGAGGTAGATGTGCGCATGTGGAAGTATTATAGGTTTGGGTCAAGAAAATAATACATAACCTTGTGAAGAAAATATTGTTATGCAATAATATTAGGGACTTCCTTTTTCCATAAGATCGAGTTAGACACAAGTAGACATCTATGTTAATGACATGAGGCATTTTCTGGAAAATAAACTTCGTCTAAGAGACACGATTGCATGATTGGTGCTGACCTAATGGTGCTGAGCACTACTTAAGAAACTAAAACTCGGAATTATAAGAAAAAGGAAAACAAAACTTGCCCACAATCATCAAATACAAAACTCATGCAAATATAAGGAAAAATGTAATTACCATCTTGCTCCTCTTAGCCTCCTCATCACTGTCATTAAAATCATCGCCAGCAGCTTTCCTGGAAAAGAATATAGCATTGTAAAGTGCATCAATAGACAATAACTATGTCATAAGGGTTAAAAAAATAGAGAAATTGCACTTCAAACCTTCTTTTTGGAATAGCCCGATCATAAAATTTATTTAGAAAGAAAACAAAACATACAAAGAGTGCAGTAACACTCATTTTACAGACATATAAATCCAACGGTGGATGTTAATGTAAACAGTGGATAAAGTTGCTTTGAGGCATGGGTGGTGCAAACTTAGAAACTTTGACCAGGCCAGCAATGGAGGACATGAAGGAACTACCAGATATATCTCCAGCGCCGGCATTGCAGAGACAGGCGTTTCCGATTCCTTTACCCATTGAAGAGTACAATGCACTGTTGGGTTCAAGTTTTGAGCTTTTGGTTGCAAGAACTTGCATTGGAGAGAAGAAGAAGGAAAAAAAAAGTCAGAAGCTACCCAATGACGTCGTTTTGTCCAGGTGGATTGTGATATTGTAACTCAGCAATTTAACGGTACAACCAAATGGTGGTAGCTCAGTTGGCGCATGGGAGCTAAGCAGGTGGGGATGAGAGCATGTGTTCGAATCTCCCCAGTACCACCTTTGGGAGGGGTTTAAAGCCTTAATCCTAGACCCGCCCCGAATCGGATTAGTTGCAAAGCAATGAACCGATTGGAATATTTCCAAAAAAAAAGCAATTTAACGGTACACGTCACAAACGTTGATAACACCGTTGGAGCTCCACTAACAGAAGGATTAACGTGAGCCTAATTTGAAAAAATTAGGGACCACGAATGACCTTTTTTTTGCTAGGGACTAAAGCAGATATTGTGAAATTTGCTGAGAACCAAAAATGATATTTACTTTATAGTAAATGATTATATAGGAAAAGAATTTGATCATGATTCAGAAGAAATGATAAGATATTTAGAAACATCTTTAAGAAAATCTATAAAGCAATGTGGGAAAGATATATAGAAGAATATGCACAGGAAATACAAATTATTTTAACAATAGGAACTAATCCTTTTAATTTTATAAATAAAATACATATGTTATGTACATGACAAGATCCTAATTCAGGAAATATTAAAGTACAATATGAAGCACTGAAAACATTAGAATAAATGACTATTAAAAATTGGCACTATATAGAACAATTTCTAAAGGATTTTACATATAATGCTTCTATATCTGGTAATGTATTTAATAAAGAAATAAGAATTTTTTTTATAAAATTACCAAGTCCTTTAGGAGAAGAAATTTATAAGAAATGGCAACAAAGAATACAAGATAACTAATAATGTCTTGTTTAAAAGAAAAATGTTCAAAAATACAAATAGCTAAACAACTAGAAGAGATTATAGTTTTTGTAATAAAATATTTGTTCCACAACAATATAATGAACAAAGACAAAAATATAGGAAAATGACACCTAAGAAAAAATATAAAAGGAATATTAAGAGGGGTAAAACAGGTAAAAGATATTATTTACGAAAGACAGAAGCAAGAAAACCATGTTTAAATAAAGAAAAGCATGTAAGAAGATATCATACAGAAAGAAGTTATAGGAATAAATTAAAATGTTTTACTTGTGGACAAGAAGACCATTTTTCAATAAAATGTCCATATAGAAAAAGTATGGAAAGTAAAGAGCCATGTCTAGTAGAAAGAATAAACTTAAATTTAATAAATATAGATGAACATGTAAGTGATACTGAAAGTGTATATAGTATATATTCAGACATCGAAGTTATTAATTATTTTTCTGATAAAGATGAATTTATAGAAAGAATAACAAGTTATATGAATAGATTTGTATAATGTAAGCAACATGATTGGGAATATATGAGAGGTAGTTTATATAAGCCATGCACAATATGTAAACTATATCCTACTATAGAAAATAGATATCAATGTAATAACTGTTATGAAGAAAGATGTAATAGACATATTCCTCAGAAATATAATAAAGGAAAACAAGTTATGAATATACAAGAAAAAAACTCAAAGAAAATATATGTTATGCAGACAAAAGTAAAAGCATTACAAGACCATATTAGTATAATGTATAGTGAAATAAATGAATTTAAAGAATTAATAGCAACACAAGAATAAAATGGTTAGAAGCTTGTCTTTATCAAGACTCCCAACCTCAACTATTATGTGTAGAATAGATAAAAGAAAAAAGAGACAAAAATAAAATATCCAGGATTAAATATGATAGAACCCATTAAATTTATATGTAATACTAAAGAATCATTAGCGGAAATAAAAGTAGATTGAAAATTAGAATAACAAAATGGAAAAACATTTTATATAAGAGCAATGATAGTACAGGATGCACTAGAAATATTATAGATCAAAATATATTAGAACAAGGAGATTATGAAGAGACATATCATCTTATAATAGCAACATACATGAATAATAATAGTTCTGAATATAAATATCAACTCCATACATAAAAAAATAAGCTTTCTAACTCAATGTGGGGAATATTCAGAACCTTATCCATTCACATATGTAGTAACTAGACCTTTAAATATAGGATTAAGCTTAGTCATGGTATTAAGATTTTTATTAAAAGACTCTATAGGAATGCTCCTTACAAAAAATAATTTAGAAATATTTAGAAATTCTATATTAAGCCAGTACAAGTACAGAGAAAAGAAGATTAGATATAAATCCTAAAGAGTTTACGAAAAAAAAATCCTAAAGAAGAAAAGAATAAATCTAAAAAGAGAATTGCTAAACAAAATAAAACAAAATGGAATAATTCTCTAGAAAAACAAAAGAAATTAGAAAAATATAATTGCCCAATTAAAGAACAGTGTAAAGAAAATCAGCCTATTGAAAAAATAGAAGATTTTTCAAATATATATTCAGATATAGAAGATAATTGTGCAATTACAGATCTAGAAGATTTTGATGAATTCTTTAGTCCTATAGAAGCCTATAATGTATTAGAAAACAATGATATCCATGATGTCATCAGTAGGTTAGAAAAATTAGAGATATTTGGAGATAATCCCTTAAAATATTATAGAAGCCTATAATATTTGGAGTAATAAGGGGGACTCAGATTAGAAATAGATATGATAGGATAATAAATATTAAATCTCTCTTATTCCAAATATAGCTCTATGCATTTTTTTTTTCTATGAACTTTGTTGGGTATGTGAAGGTTAGTTTTTGCCACTGACCAACCACCATAATTGTTGTAACCCGTCATTAGCCACCTCTATCACCCATTATCATCAGCAACCATTACCGTGAGCTACCAGCTATTACAATTGTCATTGGCTATCACCACCCCCAACCACCAAGAACTTACCATCACTGCCGTTGTCCCCGCCACTAATTAGCCCCCACTATTGTCACCAATCAAAGCGATGTTGTCACCATCACCTACTGCCACCATCACCATTTCTACTTGTCGTTATTGTACCAACCATCACCACCACCACTGTTATCGTCGCCATTAGCCACTACCCACTGCCACTACAACCAACCAACCACCATTCCTAACCATAACTATTGCACCGCCATAACCATCAGGCAGCCGTCAAAATTGAATAATTACATGAGCATAGTAGCTATTATGTCTTCAGCGACTAGTATGATAGTTATTATGAGATTATTTTGATTTTAAATTATCCTAAAAAATTAATTAATAATTATTATGATTTTTGTTAAAAATCTAGATTAATAATTGAATTAATTAATTTTGGATAATTAACATCAAGACAAATAATCGTTATAGAAATTATTTTGATTTCAAATTATCCTCATAAATGATAATTATTATGATTGTTGCAATCTAGATTAATAATTAAATCAGCTATTTAGATGATTTAAATCTAGAAAAATAATTATGTAAATTTCCTAAGAGAATAGTTTATTTTGCGAGTAATTTGTGGGTCTTCTAAAATGGTCATGTGTTAAACACACGCTGCATACCACAATCATGTATCATGATTGTGTGAAGCACACGCTGCCTATCATGACCGAATTTTAGGACATTAATAATTTCAAAATTCAGATAATCAAAGTGATGCACGTTCATTGGCGCTCTTGCTTACATAGTTTTTGAAATCAAACAAAGGATACCCTCAATTAAATAATTCTTGGAAATTGGAAAAATTGCTTATGTTGAATGGAAGGAGATTTAAATTAAGAAATTAATTTAACCTTCAAGCACATTATAGGACCATTAATAAAATAATCATGTGAAGCCCCATCGGATAAGCACGATTGGATTTTATTAGATTGGACCTAAATAATTATAGGAGGAGATTTAAATTAAGAAATTAATTTAACCTCCAGGTGCATTGTGGGCGTATTAATAAAATAATCATGTGAGGCCCCAACGAATAAGCGTGATTGGATTTTATTGGGCCTTAATAATTTCAAAATTTAAATTATCGCTGAAGCCCCATCGGATAAGGATAATCAGATTTCACTAGATTAAATCTTAATAATTTCAAAATTTCAATAAAGTATTGTACGACCCATCGTCGGCAATGCTTAGACACTAAGGATAATTTTGAAATTAAACAATGGTTAATTACATTCAACTTTGATAAAATTGTTAACCCTCTCATCGAGGCTCTGGCAATGGCACTGAAGGCCCAAATAATAATTTTAGTTTTGACGAGTGACTTGCCCATCGTAAGCCTTGTTAAGAAAACTGAAGGATTGTTAACAATAAACAAGAATGGTTATGAGAATTGTAACAGCCCGTTACGTACCGGTATTGTTAACATTAATTATGATATTAAGCGCAGTTACAATCACAGCAGTTCATTTAAAAAAACGAGAATAAATTTTTTCCGACTATTACGCGAGCATTTAAATCCTAAAAAGCGTAATAATTAAAAGCTGTGACCGTAACCGTAAACTCTTGCGGAAGACTTATTTCAACTATTTTTATAACTTACATCATTTATTATGAGTTACTAAGGAGTTCCCATAAACTCACTTAGCCTATTTCCAACTTTACATTTTTACCAATTCGAACATGTTTCACTCTAAATTTTTCTGCGACCAAACCGATCGCAACCAACCCTTCTTCTCAGATTATATTTTTGTATTACTTAATTCCCTTTTTAACAAGCTATCATACGCTCAATTCGGAGCTCATTTGCTCCGGTTATCGCCGTTTGAAGTTGGATAAGCAATTAGCCCAAACAACCCCAAAAACAGCTCCAAACCACTCACATTACTCGAATTACTGCACTCAATCCGCTCAACCATTTGCTCTCAAATTTTTATCCCACAAACTAGACATCTAAAACTTCATTTTGATATATCACACGCTTAATTTGGCGGAGAAACGAAGCGGGAATTAATTTCCCAAATCCGGTCCAGAATCTGCCTCAGGTGCAGGGGCACATGGGCAGTCCGTGTTTCTCTATTTTTTTCAGGCCGAAGATCAACCCAGAATTTCCTTAAATTTTGACACAAGGTAGAGGACATCTCAACCTTCAAAATGGCGTATGGCACGTCCCTAGGGGACTTCTATGGAGGGAGATATGCTCTCCCGAAGTTCGCCTAAAATCTGCCAATTCTACAGAAAATTCGCCAGAGTTTCCTTTGTTTTTCCAATAATCCCAAATTTGTAAAAGATCATTTAAACCTCAAATGTACCTAATAAACACATGATAATACAGTAATAATCCAATGGGTGGCACACACAAGGACCAACAACGCCTTGGGGCACTTACAACCCAATCCAGTTTATAGTTATTAAACATAGAGTCCATATTAATCATTCTTAAGTAGTTGCAATCACTAACACTTTTTTCATGCATATTTCCATCATACATATTATCATAACCTAAAATAGGCCTAAGGCCCTTCCATCATAATTAGACATGCATCAATACTATTATAATATGGCTTTACAAATTACAACTTGAAACTAAAACTTCAAATTACATTCTTCTAAAATTTCAACTTAATTTAAAAGACAACATAACCAAATACATCACTACTAGACTTAGGCAAAATGGCATGAACAAGATGCTAATGAAGCTACTAATAAATACAAATGACATGTTCATGCCCTAAGTCTAGCCTAGGCCACACGGCCAACAAAATGCAAAATATGAAGCGCTCCAGCGCTCACTCTGCGGGCCTCTTGCCCGAGGCTCCTGCTCCACTGCTACCTCCTGAAATAAATGCCCCGAGACGGGGTGAGATATACGAATATATCTCAGTAACCAAGAGGTTCTGGAGAAAACTCCACCCAATGGTTCACTTCGATGCATATCAATAGAATACAACAACCACTTTGAAAACGGGGTATAGCAAGGGATTTAGAGAATGGGGAATATAAAGAAAACAAAATACGACGATACGGGATGGTAACCCCAATTCCACGTACGCCCTCGGCATATATAAGCCTATGGGTATCATCCAAGGTGTGTTCACAGAAACCACAACCATGATGCCCAAACCAACCAAAACGCCAAAGACATTCCTAGTGTGCTCCTACCCGGATCACACACCATGACCGCAGTCAACTGGAACTCCCTCCTGGAGACCTATCCAGCGGAAGTCCGAAAATGCCCGAAGGCTAATAAAACTGTCTACTGGCCAGAGACTCGGTACCGCAGTACCCATAGCAATAATGCATGCATGCTCATGTGTTCTATACTATTCATACACACTTCCTACCGTTGCCATCAACTGGCAAGGTGGAACAGAAAAGGGGAACAAGCCCCAGTACCAAGAGGTTACCTTAATTCGTGTTTCCACAAGCTCCGTAGCAGCTTATCCCTCAACTCGGTACACAGCGGAATGCCTACACAGAGGACATTCCCAATCACTCTCAGTTCAACCCATACATGTTAATTTATAATTACACATGCAATGAACCAATTTCTTACCTCAATCCACTTGGTCCCGGACCAAGGGCAATTCACTGATTCAAGATTCGGGATTCAGGTCGATGTACGGCAACCTATACAATAACGTACATCCATCAGTACTCGTCAAATAGTATCAAAACGCAAAAACACAAAAATCCTCCCCATCTTCCCTTGATGGTTCGGCCATTGTAGTGTAAATGTGAGATTTATTTTTCTAAATTTTCTTTCTCATTTTGTTACGTCTCATTAGGTTGTCAATAAGCCAATTCAAGTGCCGGTTCGTCATTTTCGCGTCGGATTACATCAGGAAGCGAAAACCGCAAAATCCCCCCTTTTTCCCTTGGAGGTTCGGCCATATAGGTGTTAATTGGGGATTTATTTTTCTAAATTTTCTTTCTCATTATAGTACCCATCCTTGGGTTGCCATAAGGCCATTTCAACTGTCGTTTCGCCGTTTTATGTCTTTTAAGCATCGTTTCGCTAAATATTTCGCTCTAGGTTCATTTATGCCAACTAAACCACTTATTATTTTTCCATTGATTCTAACACTTGCCAATCACAACACAACCCATCTAAGCACTATATAACTACACAAATCATCATCCAAATCATTTTTCATCATCAATTCACTCATTTTTCCTCAAAGGTTCGAATCTTGCCCTATGACATTCCAAAGAATTTCCATTCAATTTTAATCACTCCAACCTTCACACAACCTATCATATCATCATACCATCATGCCACAATTCATCAAACAAGTCTCAACACCAAAATTCACAAGTCCAAAATCATGATCATCAAATTTTTCTAAGTTAAATTCATCAATTTTCACCAATAAATTTCATCGCATTTCTAGCTTTAATACATCATTCTAACACATTATCATCTAATACACATTTTCAAATTGAGCTCTCTAACGTCACTATTCATCATATCAAAGTTTAGGTTTTCAAAATCAAATCATCACCATCAACCATTTAAAATGCAAGAACACTCACCCAAATGGAAGGTACAAGGCTCCTCCTAACTATACTCCACCATTGGAGCACTTGGAAGCTCCAAGAACACAAAATTCCTCACCAAAACCGCAGCTGTAAATGGCCAAGATCTCCTCACACACGCGATTTCAAGGCTCAAGAGTGGTACCAATGTGTTTAGGAGGTGTTTTCCAACAAGTTTCAAGACAAAAATCGTTGGATTCGGTGGAGATTTGACCAAGTTATGGAAGAAAGAAAGCTTGAGCAATTCTTGGCCATGGAGGGGCTGCTGCACGCGGGAGAGAAGAGAGGGAGGAGAGAGAAAGTGTGAAAAAAAAGGTGAGTTTGACTCACTTAAGTCACAGGCGGGTCCCACACGCGTTTTAACTTTAATCAATCACCTAATTTCAACCACAAATTCATGACCTACATATTTTTCTTGTTCATGTCATATTTTTGTTTCCCAAAAATACTGATAAAATTTTCACGCTTATCGGTACAATTATACCGCAGTATTTTTACACCGGAAAATCACTATTCATCAATTTTTCCCAAAATGACTCAATTCCATCAAATTTCATCAAAATCATATTTCCTAACTCAAAAAAACATTTACAACTCATATTTGAAACCTAGAGCTCAAAACTCAATCGGCACGTTTTACGGTGCAATCGTACCGCGGTATTTTTACCCGCGAAAAACACTATTCACTGATTTTTCTGAAACTTGCCTGTCCACTCAATTTTTCGTTCTGAACCCATTTCCAGGGTTATTTTTACCATCTGAGACCTTCTACTCAATTTTTATCTTCCTAGGGTTGCGTGTTGGCTAATTACCGTTTTGCCCTTTCTTTGTATTTTGGCCTAATCTTTTGGATTTTCACTAATCCATCACTTGATTGCTCACTTAATATTTTAATTACTTGATTTAAAATTGTGAGGTGTTATATTCACCCCAACTTTTAGAATTTTGTCCGCAAAATTAAATCATACTCATCCGCTAACTCAGGACACAGTCGGAGAATCTCATCCTCCCGCTCCCAAGTAGCATCCTCAAGTGTGTTCCTTTACCACATTACTTTTATCACAAGCATGATCTCCTTTTTATGATACTTATTATCCTTTGATCCTTCACAATCACTTGTCTCTCATGGTTCTGTGACCTTTTAATTCACAATACTTTACACTTTCTCTGGTCTCCCGTTACCCTTTCGCTGATTTGTAGGTAACAATATAACAATATTACGGATTTGTCAGTATCAATTTACCTCATTCTCATCTTTATCCATCTTTCTGACCTATGGTCGTTCTCAAAAGCATCTAACCGCTTTCATGCACATTCACTAGTTATTCCTGGAGTATTTCCAACTCACTTTCTTTAGTACTTAACTTTTTTCGCGGTCCTCACTGTTTTGACAATACCCCAACAACCATTTCTTTCCATTACTGTCACTACTCTTATCATTTCGTTGTTTTCTTGGCTTTCACCCAACCACATGCTTTCTAGTTTCAAAGGCACTTTTTCGTGTCCTACAATTCCGATTCACATTAAATTCTATACTCATATACTTTACTTTTCCTTGTCACGTGCCTTCACCTCTTTTTAGGTACTTACAACTATATCTTTCTCTCTGTGATACGAAACTAACAATACTCATCATAGTTTATATTTTCGATTAGCCCTATAAGGCCCTTCAACCACAAACACACTCCCGAATTTTCTTTTCCATCCACAAAATCATGTTCATAATTTACACTCATTGTTAAACTCTTTATTAACTTAACCATCTCAATTTTACCAACTCAATCAGCTCAACTCCATACTTAGACCTCTCATAGTCTAAACACAACACTCATTAATGACCTCCACATGAAGGCCTCGTGCTTAATATTTTCTCCCACTAACTATTTTCAACTTTTATTCCACTCCGACGTTGCAACTTAACCATATGTTCAACTTATTTATACCACTTTTTCGTAATCATCGTCATTTAATCCTGAATGTCAAACTCAATATAACATCACCTTACAGTTTTCACCAACTTTCACCAATCATCTTGGTTGTTCGAATCAATCAACCACACCAAGCCATTTCACTACTAACTGATGGACCCTTAAAATGCCATGTCTCTCACATGCAAGTCTTGTTCTATAGGAATCTTTGAAACTTAATTATCAAGTCACATAAAACTAAATCCATCCTTGCCACTACTTATACAATTCCCCACCGATTGGTATCTCAATCTCTCAGAATATTCAAAGCTACCACAAACACTCAGTCGTACCTCATTAATACTTAACCAAAACAATATTATCATTGTGCATTTTCCACACACTTTCCACCATAAGTGGCATATGCGATTATATATAACACTCCTCAATCCACTCTATCAGTACAACCAAGCTATCAACTTTTAGGCAACCGATCGCAATTCCAGTTTCCAACTATTATTACACATTCGCGCTTGATTCCATGACAATTTACCTTCTATAAGGGCTAATAATTCACCGTTTTAACCTGAACTCTTGATCATTACCAGCCTTCCTAGAAGGACACTCACTCAATCTGTCAACATCAATCTCGTTATTATCTCTTTCATCATAAGACGAGGATTCCAACAAACTTATTACCTCACTTGGAGCCGAAATTATTTCATCGAACTTACTTTACACCCACAATAGTGCTTCACTATCACACTTCTAAATTCTTACACACTATGCCTCACCTTTTATATCCAAATCTGACGTATTTTGTTCATTTACAAACATCTGACCTCATTTTTGCGTTAATCACATGGAAGAACTCTCTCGATACAGTGGGTAACAACATTCACAGGTTTTAACCGCTCGAGCTCTTGCTGTCCTCAGGGCCCCAGATGTAATGACCCACCGATCAGAGAATCCACCCATATGATCCTTGCAGTAATGATAACTACCACCTGCTGACTGTGTTCTAATAGTATTCCCAACGTTTCTTATTTGAGCACTTATGTAGACCAACTCAACTATAATAGCAGTCTCATCACTGCGGGATACTTCCTTATCTCATATCACTCATATAACATAATAATAGTCTCCGGGAACATAATCCACACGGAGATGGCTACACACTCCGGGCACATAGGCCGCACAGATATGGTAATATCAAGTCTCATAACGTGCACCCAGTGCACAGAGGAGTTCATATTTATATCACATCTGTATACAACAGCAAACGTGTACCCAGTACACAAGGGAGTTCATACTTATAACATATCCGTATATAACGGCAAAACTGGTACTCCGTACACTCCAGATCACACATGGACCCAGTCCATTTGGTGTCTGTCTCACCTCTGTATATATAACAGCAAAATATCTTTGGTATATTCACATGGGGCTATCCCCATAATCATAGCAGTAGTGGTATAATATACCCTGTTACATATAAGTCAATTCGTCTTACTCTCTCATTTCATTCTTCTCACTGATAGTTTACACATAAGTCACTATTATCATAATTCACATTCTCTTCGTAATTTCGTACACGTTTTCTAACTTTTAATAGTTTTTTCTGTCATGTTACCGTTCAAATCCATAGTCCATTATCTCTTCCTTGCTTATTCTTCTCACAGATTATTTTCTCTCTTACTTTGACTATTCAATTGGCATAGTTCATAACATAATCTCTATTCCGTGAATCCAGAATTTTCTCAAAGTTCTGCACACATCTCACATATACTTCCCATCACACAGGGATCTTCTAAACATATTCGTCCTATCCCAGAGGACTAATTTCACCTCAATCCGTGCACTGCAAAATTATATCAATCCTTGCACTAACACTTATACCTCAACTCATTAACTAATCTTATCATTTTTGTTTTGACATTACACATTAGCTCTTTTGCTAAACACATAATTCCACACTTTATTGTAACTTAGTTCATACACTAATCACATGATTTCCCATCAGGTTGTACATTAGCTCATTCTCTAATCATACAATCTCTTCAGATACTTCCCATCATCGGGGATTTCATTCGGCCTCATTGTCCTTTTTCAAAAATTTAATAATTTACCTTAACACGGATAATTAGGCACTCAGGCCATCACAAGGTGTACATACATATATATGTATACTGGCACTTAGGCCATCACTGGATTATCATCCGTTTATTCATCAGAATAGGTATGTTGGCCATCAGGCCATTAGGTATTATTCACAATGCATTACAACATCCACAAGTAACTAGGCCATTTTAAATTACGATATTCATTCTTTGAGATTTCCAAGGGACCTCCATCATGGATCAATCCTCTTATGCTTCATAACACCTGAATCTCTACATAGTAGCCATTTCCAAGGAGAATTCCACACATTAATGCACACATATAATCATATTTGTTTCCTTCATGGCATATCGGTCAAGCTAGACCATTATTCCGTTACGGACAATCATACTCTCAATGAACCTTGTTCAATGCCATCCATGGCAATTCTCTCAACTTCTTCCTTATACATATAATACATAATTAATTCATCTCGCCTATGTTTAATCAGCACTACCTCCTTATGGGTTTAAATCCCATATTTCAATATATCTCAATTTAACAATTGACCAGCATTATAATTTCAAGTGGTCAAATCCCATAGGATTAATCATCAATTATTCTATTTATTTCTCTGCATGAACCATCTCAATTTGTTTAAGTGTACATCATCCATCAAGGACTTATAACTTCTAGTCAACATAAAATATTCAAACTCATGCCTAAGCATATCTGTTCATCATTTTCAATAACCCAACAGGTTCTAATCTTCCACCTTGATGAAGTATATTCACCAAGTCTATTGTACACACTATACTACACACATACTTGGAAGCTTCACCAATACCTTTTCCATACTATGGACTCATCTCAATTATATATCTTTATTATTCATGGTACTACAAGGTTCATCCATGCAATACCGTACATATCATAGATTTGTTTACAACTTTCACTTACAATCCAGCTTTATAAATTTCATCTACAAGGTCAGACAAAACATTTAAGTATGTTTCCCTGAAGTCCTATAATATTCATATTTTACTTACTGCCATCTCTTGTCCATGAAGCAATCAACACTGCATCCACAACATCAGGCTAAAGACTTACATTTGGTGCTCCACAGTTGCCACGTAGGCTTCTTACGATGACTACGCATGTAACACAAAGGAATGGGTTGATCAGACCCACACTAAGGAATCACATATGCAGTAATCGATAAGAATCTACATACAACTATGCAACACACAACACAACTATATATACATTATCAGAGTTCCCTAACAAAACTGCTCTGATACCATAAAATGTAACAGCCCGTTACGTACCGGTATTGTTAACATTAATTATGATATTAAGCGCAGTTACAATCACAGCAGTTCATTTAAAAAAACGAGAATAAATTTTTTCCGACTATTACGCGAGCATTTAAATCATAAAAAGCGTAATAATTAAAAGCTGTGACCGTAACCGTAAACTCTTGCGGAAGACTTATTTCAACTATTTTTATAACTTACATCATTTATTATGAGTTACTAAGGAGTTCCCATAAACTCACTTAGCCTATTTCCAACTTTACATTTTTACCAATTCGAACATGTTTCACTCTAAATTTTTCTGCGACCAAACCGATCGCAACCAACCCTTCTTCTCAGATTATATTTTTGTATTACTTAATTCCCTTTTTAACAAGCTATCATACGCTCAATTCGGAGCTCATTTGCTCCGGTTATCGCCGTTTGAAGTTGGATAAGCAATTAGCCCAAACAACCCCAAAAACAGCTCCAAACCACTCACATTGCTCGAATTACTGCACTCAATCCGCTCAACCATTTGCTCTCAGGTGCAGGGGCACATGGGCAGTCCGTGTTTCTCTATTTTTTTCAGGCCGAAGATCAACCCAGAATTTCCTTAAATTTTGACACAAGGTAGAGGACATCTCAACCTTCAAAATGGCGTATGGCACGTCCCTAGGG
>NW_026896649.1:0-24067 GCF_033153095.1 Gastrolobium bilobum
TAATTTAATTGAACACAACGTGTCACAAACAATATCAAAGAATGATAAAAATTAAAAATAATTTTATTAATTAATAGTAACATTGACAGGACATATGTAAAAAAAGAAGATATTAGACAGGAAAATGACTCAACTTCATTGATAATTGAGTAACAAAGAAATCAATAAAAGAATTGTTAAGAAACTAAAAGAATCAACTTGACAAATTTAATTTATTAAAAAGATGGAAAAAAATGTTATAATTCCAAAAATAATACGTCTAGACCAAAAAATACAAAAGTATACAATAAAAAGGCTACATCCTCATTATTTTCAATTTTTCAGGAAACTGAAAAAGTAAAGAAAAGAAAAGTAAAGCACAACAGAAGGTGCAGACCGTGGTAACACAATGTTTCAAAACCAACACTAAAGAATTAGGATAAAAATTATAAATAATTATATTGATTAATAGTAGCAGTTACTAGATATAATGTACTAAAAATAAAATATTTGACGGGAAAATGATAAATATCAGTGATAATAATTTCACACAAATATATACAGGAGTATACAAGTGTTAGTTAAAGAAATAAAAGATTTTTTACATAAGAAACCAAACAGAAAAAAACTGACACAATCAACTGGACAAATTTAAATTTATAAGAAAAAAAAATCTTTTTTATTCCAATCAAAAACCCACATCTAAATATTGTCAGAAAAATATAGAAATTAAAAGATATATATATATATATATAATATATATATATATATATATATATATATATATAATATATATATATATACATATATCTAGAATTAGAGGAAGGTTATACTTACAACCTTTTTTTTACAACCTCTTACAACCATATCTCAACACCGTTGATTTCCGTCAATCAACGGTTATCATTTATTATTAATTAATATTTAATTAATGAGTTTAATTTGTGAAAATCAAAATCGTTGATGGACAGAAATCAATGGTGTTAAGATATGGTTATAAGAGGTAGTAAAAAAATGATTGTAAGTATAACCTACCTATTATATATATTTCCAGAACTAAAAAAGGACGAACTCAATCTGAAAAATTCAAATTTACAAAAAAATAAAAATA
Source organism: Gastrolobium bilobum (assembly GCF_033153095.1). NCBI lineage: Eukaryota > Viridiplantae > Streptophyta > Magnoliopsida > Fabales > Fabaceae > Gastrolobium > Gastrolobium bilobum. The sequence continues at coordinate 1,091 of NW_026896649.1, forward strand.
AATTGTTATTATTCCAGTGATATGATGTCTGGGTCGAAAGAAACAAAAGCACACAATAAAAAACCCACATCCTGTCCATAAAAAAGAAAAAGAAAACCCACATCCTAAATATTTTCAAGAAAAAAGAAAAGGAAAGAACACAACCAAAAAGCCACACCCTCAATATTAGCAGTGTTCGCGGTCTGAATTGGATCGATTTTGGAAGCAAAAATCATTTGATTCAATCCCTTCGATTTGATCACATAATCATCCATTCGGTTTGGACTTTTTTCAAATCCGATCCAATCCAATTTTTTTCGGTTTGGATTGGATTGGTTTTCGATTTTTTGAAAATCCTAAAACAAAATTCTTGATTATTACTCAAATAACATCTTTTCAGTCTATTTGGATCTGAGTGGAGTTTTTATTTTTCTTATCACAATCACAAGTCTTGGAATATGTGAAATATGTTTGGAATATGGAATTCAATATATATGTTAGATGTAGAATTCATTTTCTATATTTCTATATGAGAAATGTACAAATAAACATCTTATCTTTGAGCAAGGAATCCTCGTATAAATGATTAACAATACATAAGAATTACTATAATTCTATTAAAACTTACAAAGTCTTTTTTTTTCGTGTTTTTTTAGTTGACATAGATTAAAGTAATCTAATAAAATAATAAAATGAGTATGATGCGTCAAGAATGGTCGGGATAGCTCAGCTGGTAGAGCAGAGGACTGAAAATCCTAGTGTCACCAGTTCAAATCTGGTTCCTGGCACATAATTTGTTTGTATGAGTATCTATTCCCAATATTTATCTGAATAAATATAAATTTAGGGAATAGATACATATTTATTTTTATATTAGTGGTTTATATCATGCTATATTTTTTTCATCTAGGTGTTTGGAGATATACTCTTTTTAAATGAGTCAAGAGTAAGTGTATGTTCTAGGTATATTCTGTATATAAAAAATGAATTTAAAAATAAATTATTCGATTTTGTTTGCCTTTTTTTCTTCGCTGCAAGAAAGAAGATTAATACTTTTTCAAGAATATTCAAATGGTTAGATTTGTTGGTTGAAAGACAAAAAAGTCTAATCTAGGGAAGTTCCGGGGTTTGAATAGTCTAAATTCATCTCAGATAAATTATAAATATAATCCGGCTAGTTTATTTTTATTTTTCTCATTTACATTTAATGAGCATCTTGTATTTCATAAAAATTAGGGGTAATATAATCTTTACGCAACGGCCATCCTATCCAACTTTCTGGCATTAAAATACGTTTCAGACGCGGATGATTATCATTAAAGATTCCCAACATATCATAAGATTCCCTTTCTTGAAAATCCGCACTTTTCCAAACCCAAAAATTAGAAGGAATTCTGGAGTTTTTCCTCGGGACAAAGATTTTTATACATACCTCTTCTGGTTGATCTATGCCATACTCTATTCTTGTAAGATGATACACACTAGCTAACAGTCCTCCCGGTGATACATCATAGGCACATTGAGAACGTAGATAATTGTAACCATATACATACAAAATGACAGCAATGGAATGCCAATCTTCGGGCTTTATTTGTAAGGTTTCTATTCCGCGGTAATCGAAACCCAAAGATCTATGAACTAGTCCATGTTTGACTAGCCAAGCAGAGAAACTACCCTGCATTTTTTTTACTTCTCCTGCCCTTTTTTATTTTGAAGTTTGGTATAAATATTTCTCATTTTTATTGCGATGAAATTTTTGAAAATTGACTTGCTATTTCTTCTTTTATTTTGTACCAAAGTCTCCTACCTAATTCACCACTTTGTGGGAGGATACTGAACTTTTTTTATAGGAAAGTAGATGATTTCATTAGATGATTTCCATTCATAGGAAAGTAGGTACATCCTGCATTTGAAGCCAATAATTTAATTGAACACAACGTGTCACAAACAATATCAAATAATGATAAAAATTAAAAATAATTTTATTAATTAATAGTAACATTGAGAGGACATAATGTAAAAAGAGAAGATATTAGACAGGAAAATGACTCAACTTCATTGATAATTGAGTAACAAAGAAATCAATAAAAGATTTGTTAAGAAACTAAAAGAATCAACTTGACAAATTTAATTTATTAAAAAGATGGAAAAAATGTTATAATTCCAAAAATAATACGTCTAGACCAAAAAATACAAAAGTATACAATAAAAAGGCCAGATCCTCATTATTTTCAATTTTTCAGGAAACTGAAAAAGTAAAGAAAAGAAAAGCACAACAGAAGGTGCAGACCGTGGTAACACAATGTTTCAAAACCAACACTAAAGAATTAGGATAAAAATTATAAATAATTATATTGATTAATAGTAGCAGTTACTAGATATAATGTACAAAAAATAAAATATTTGACAGGAAAATAATTAAATATCAGTGATAATAATTTCACACAAATATATACAGGAGTATACAAGTGTTAGTTAAAGAAATAAAAGATTTTTTACATAAGAAACCAAACAGAAAAAAACCGACACAATCAACTGGACAAATTTAAATTTATAAGAAAAAAAAATCTTTTTTATTCCAATCGAAAACCCACATCTAAATATTGTCAGAAAAATATAGAAATTAAAAGATATATATATATATATAATATATATATATATATAGAATTATATATATTTCCAGAACTTAAAAAACAAATATCCTATGTTTCTTTTGTTAGATGAAACACTAACTTAAAAAACTGACGAACTCAATCTGAAAAATTAAAATTTACAAAAAAAAAAAAAAAAATCGTTATTATTCCAGTGATATGATGTCTGGGTTGAAAGATACAGAAGCACACAAAAAAAAAAAAAAACCCACATCCTGTCCATAAAAAAGAAAAAGAAAACCCACATCCTAAATAATTTCAGGAAAAAAGAAAAGGAAAGAACACAATCAGCACCCTCAATATAGCCAGAATAATAAAGAAAAAGAAAGAAAGAAAGATATATTTATATTTATATTGGAATAAAGAAAAGCAATAAAAAGACTAACAAAACTCAACTGGACCGTGGTATTGACAAGCCATATATATACTAAATCTTGAAAGCAAGAAACAACAGCACACAATCCAAAAGCAAAATCCTCAATTTTTTTGTAAAAATAGAAAAGAGAAGAAAAGAAAAGAAACAGAGAAGAAAAAGAGAGAGCATAAGGAACACACCTTGGTATTGACAACTTCGGAGCATAGTCTCTAAACTGAAAAGGCTTTCTCGGTCGTTATCAACAGCAAGAACACGCAATCCTATCGGAAACATGTCTCCTATATCATCATTGTTATCATCATTCACCAGTGCCATTGTCTCCTTAGATACCACAAAGAGCAAGATGAATATTGACCGTTCCAGTAGTTATTATTCTGCCTTGTGCTTGTTTGATTGTTACTGCAAATATATATATAGGCTTGCCTTACCTCCGTTTTATTATCTCGGCGAATCTTTTATTTCCTTTTTCTTCATTCTTCCCATAAATATTTAGTATTACAATCAATATTTCTATAGATTTTTTTTATAGTTATTTAGCTACTAATTAAATTAATTATTTATAGTTATATATACTAATTTATATTAGCTTCAAATTTATTAAAATTTCCATTACCTAATGTGTATTTATAAAAAAAAAAATAATAATAATTGCGTGTGGATGGGATAGCTGAGAAATATATATTTTACTTTTTTCCTAAATTTTTTTATTTTAATTATGAAAAAAATGAGACAGGCTTGGGTTGAGAATAAATTAGCTATATAACTAATAAAATTAAAGAGACTAAATATTTAAAAAAAATTACCATTTAAAATTGATAATTATATATAAGTAATAATAAGTCTTTTTACAGTATATATATATAGGATATTGTGACAACCAAGTAAAGTTATAACCAATGTTACTACTAATCAATCTCACCGTTAGATTGGTAGTAGCGATCCGATGGTCCTCATTGAATTCTTAAAAGCCTCTCTGTCTTCGCTTCTCTCTCTCCCCCTTCCCTCTCTTCCCTTCTCTCTCTCTCACATACACTCTGCCGCCGCCGATCTTGCCCATAGCCTCCGTCGCGACGACGCCGCTGCCCATAACCTCCGTCCCGCCGTCGCCGCTGCATCCCGCAGAGAGCTTCGCTGAATACACGAGATAGGGTTCGATTTTTACCAGATTCGATTTTTTGAGCAGATCAATTATCGCGGTTCTAATTCGATTAATATTTGAATACAGATGATGAACCTTTATCGCGGAACATCTCTTTTGTGGTCTTACCAGCGAAGAATAGTTTGGTTTCTCCAATTCTGTTAAAAGGGGTTTTGTAATTGAACCCGAAAAGCTTAATTGTGATAACTAATTAACTTAAATTCTGTTTGCCAACTTTTAAATCTTTAGTTTCATTCTCAAAGATGCTTGGATCATAATAGACTTACAGCTTTTGCTTAGATATTTGATAAGAGTGTCAGAAAAACACAAAGGTATTTTAAAGTTTCTATAACATCTCCAGACTTACATTTGGCAATTAAAATGTAATGCATCTAAACATAAGATGGGTGTTGGGGTTATGAGAGTTGTGAGACAGCATCTGTTCTCAAATTCTGTAATTCTATTATGCTGCGACGGAGGCTATGGGCAAGATCGGCGGCGGCAGAGTGTATGTGAGAGAGAGAGAAAGGAAGAGAGAGAAGCGAAGACGGAGGGGATTTTAAGAATTCAATGACGACCGTCTGATCGCTACTACCAATCTAATAGTGAGATTGATTGGTAGTAACATTGGTTGTAACTTTACTTGGTTGTCACAATATCCTATCCTACCACATATATATATATATATCTGTGTGTGTGTGTGTGTGTGTGATGTAGGATCCTTTGACACCAGTGTCAAATTTGAAATTTGACACATCATCTGAGAGCCGTTAGATCAAAAAAAATCAATGACTCTGATTTGTAAGCATGTGACACCATTAATCTTTTTTGATCTAATAGCTCTCAGATGAGTCAAAGGATCCTACCTCATATATATATATATATATATATATATATATATATATATATATATATATATTGATTTATCTTTTATCATGTCACATGACATAAAGTTATGTCATATAGATAGATAGGGGTATGATATTCTTACACCGGTATAGATAGATTGATGGAACCTTCGAAAGAGGTTCTTCAATAGCAAATATGACACAGGTTCAGGATCAAGTTTGTTGGGAAAAAAAAGGGACATGACCATCCAATATCTTCTACTTATAATATATGTTCGGTGGTGATCAAAGAATGCTTTTTCCCTTTACATTTAATTTTTTATTTTTTTTGGAAAATAACATTTAATGTTATTTCAGTTCACAGTAAGTCTCCCACCAACCTCAGAATTCTTATCTAAGCTAAAATGTCGACATGAAACTAAGCAAGGAAAGAGTAAAACTTACTTTATGAAATATTGACAATAAGATAATAGTTGGTGGTGCCACGCTATTGAGGCAGAACCTATTATAAGACCTGCAACTTACAACAGCTTTGTTCACAGAAGCACCTATGGAAAGAAGCACCTACTTAATATGTTTATGATGAAACAGGTCCTAAACATTATGTGAATCACCTACTTAATATCCTTCAAAAATATATAGGACCTGTTTAGCACCTCTCAAATCTGCCAAGTAGTACACAACAGAGTAGTGAATCACCAGCTACATAACATCAACATCAACTTTATCCCAAATTAATTGGGGTCGATGGTAAATGAACCCACATGAAAGATACAAAACGGTTGAAAAATAAAATAAAATTAAAAATTAAAAAAAAAATAAAAAATAAAATAATATATATAAATAAATAAAAGTAAAAAAAGAAAGGGACAAGGAAAATTGGGGGAGATAAAGGGGAAAAGGACTAAAATCACCAGCTACATAAATGGGTAAGAATTGATCTTTAAAGTCTCCAAGGCTGTGGAAAAAAAAAACTGAAATTTGTGTAGCTAATATTCCGTACTTGTGGCCTCAAACAGCTCTATCACATAATCCCCCATAGGTGCTATTTTAGTGCTAAACCAAGTAAGAATATTCGATGGACAAGTTCTAACCATATGGATATGCATTTCTCATAAAATGATAAGTCAATGCCAGTAAAAGCCTAAAATAATGCTAAACAGTACATACCAAGCCTAAAATATGAGCAGACCCCAGAAGCAGCAAAAACGCAAAAAGGAGAAAGATGAGTACCTTCCTCGGGTACCAATTCTGAGCAGTGCCCACAATAGTAGCGAAAGAACTGGAATTCATGGATAAATTCATGCCTTTACAGCTCTACCTATTCTGGTCTGATTATGGTGAATACGGAAGAGTTGCACCGTAAGCAATTTGATTTTTAAATAAGGACCAAAACGACACCGTTTAATTGCACAGGAGACACTCTTCTCTAAAGTCACAGCAGACACTTTAATCCCTATATATATATATATATATATATATATATATATATTGATTTATCTTTTATCATGTCACATGACATAAAGTTATGTCATGTCGTCACCCCAGAACTATATTGTTTTGGAAGTTAGGGAAATTAATGAAGGATGTTTTGGTAAAATTCATATAATAAATAAACAAACAAAAACACCAAAACACCCTTCATTAATTCTTCTAACTCGCAAAACGATGTAGTTTTGGGATGACATAAAATAACTTTATGTCATATGACAAGATAAACCCAATAAAGTAATTAGTGATATGATTCTTCCCTGATTTATGAGAATCAAATAGGATTAGTTCCCATGATTAAATAAGATGGATTTTATAATTATTTAGCCTTCCTTTTATCTGTATATACTGTAATCTAACATATTTGATAAATCAATAAAATAAAGCATTCTTCTAGATATCACTTGAATTTCACTGTTGTTAGTTGATTACCTTCATTTTAAAAAGTGATTTCTCAGAACCCCATTGCTTGCAGCAGTTTATCTTGAATTAAGTTAAAAGGTTTTTTTTACATGTACCCCATTGCAGCAGTTGCAACATAAAGCAATGCTTCTCATGATTATAAACAAAGTGCCTTATCAAAGCTGTTGAAAATATAGAGTGAAAGAGAAAAAATAAAAAGTGTGCGTGTGTCTGTGTGTATGAGAGAAAGAGGGTCACATAAATTGTGAATACAACAGCAACGGCCATTATGGTTATCCCCAAGTGATCAGAAAAATCATCGAATAGTTTTCTGGCAACAAGGACACAGAAAACTGCAATAGGAGCAATGATAAGAAAAACTGTCAGGATCAACGATCTTACATCTGGACCAAATATGAACCTTCCCTGAAGAAAAAGTTTCTGCAGGAAAGGGACGAAAAAATTAATGTGTCTACATTATTACAAAATCACTAGAAGAACAACATATTTCAAATAAAATTGCAACAACAGTCATTAACATATTTCTATTCTTTATAAATTCTGTGGAAAAAACAAATTATGAAAAGAAAATATGAGATATAAATTCGGAAAACACTTTTAACTCACAACATAAAGAATTTGCCAAAATAATTTATATGTCAGTCAGTATTGTCAAAATCAGTGACAAGGGTTCAGCCTAAATTCAATATATCATCTTGAGAAAATAACTAGCAATTACTTCTTACTTCCCGACTAAATCGTTTAGAAAATGTTAAGATTTATCGAGTGACTCTGCAAAGTCAAGAACCAGTTACAACAATATTTAGGTAACTTACTTTATTTATGCTGCTATGTATTTAATACAAAGGTTCAATGTCCAGATATTACAACATAGAAAATGCCAGCTTAACAGCAAAACACATACAAATCAGCTAATTCAAATTTAATTTCTGTTCAAAGAATTTCACATATTAAGCCCCAGCAATTCTCTTTACTAATGCAACCTGACAAAGGAAACTGGTATTCAGATTGCTTCATTATAGTTAAATTACTCAAAGATAGCAGGATTTCTTACAGTATATTCAGAGCAAATGAGAAGAAAGGAATACTTGCATTTCATAAAATCTGATACAAGAATACAGTGAAACTTGATACAGCAGAGCCAACTAAAGAAAAGGGAAAGTAACCATTTACTAACCACAAACTAACTCAGAACATTAACTATGGTAAAAACAAAACAAAATACTAACTCACTAGTGAGGTTAACTAAATACAGACCCCAAATAAACTAACACTTATTACTCGCCCTCGAGATGAACAGTGGATATCTAACACTGTCATCTTGGACAGCAAAGAAATCAGAGTAGTGGAAGGCAAAGCCTTTGTAAACATGTCTGCCAATTGATCTTGGGACTTGATTGGCATCAATCGGATCCTTCCAGAAGTGACCTGATCTCTAACAAAATGGCAATCAATTTCTATGTGTTTTATCCTCTCATGGAAAGTTGGATTTGAGGCAATATGCATGGCTGCCTCATTGTCACAAAAGAGTAAGGCAGGAGATGAAATGGACAGCCCAAGATCAGAGAGTAGTGGTGAAATCCAAACTAGTTCAGCAGCAGTAGCGGCTCTATATTCAGCCTCGGCTGAGCTTCTAGCAATGGTAGTTTGTTTCTTGGCTTTCCAAGAGATTAAGGAATCTCCAAGAAAGACACAGAAACCAGTCACAGATTTCCTCGAGTCATGACATCACTAAAAGCCTTTAGTTGCAGTGAAGAAGAAGAAGGAAACAACAAACCTTGGCCAGGATGACTCTTAAGATATCTAAGAAGGTGATGAGCAGCTTGAAAATGAGGTGTCCGCAACTGTGAAATAAACTGACTTAACCTATAAACAACATAGGTCATGTCAGGCCTTGAAAAGGTTAAGTATAAAAGTTTTCCAATTAAGGTTCGATACTGAGAACAGTTTTGAAGCCAAACGACCTGTATCTTCAAGAAGCTGAAGTGTATAATGTCTTTGGGACAACACAACTCCCTTCTTGGCTCTAGCAATCTCTAAGCCCAAAAAATACTTGAGATTGCCTAGATCTTTAAGTTTGAACTGAGAATGAAGAAAAGACTTAACACCCTCAACTAATGCAGGAGATGGACTGGTTAGGATAATATCATCCACATATAACATAAGTATTATTAAGGAGGAACCCGAGCCTTTGGTGAAGAGTGAGTAATCAGATTTTGATTGCTTAAATCCATGAGCAATCAGAGCTCCAGACAGTTTTGAGTACCATTGTTTTGAGTACCATTGTCTGGAAGCCTGTTTTAGCCCATAAAGAGCCTTATGTAACTTGCACACAGGCTTAGATCCTTTTGAGAAAGATACCAATTTTGTGAGGAAGCAATAGCCAGCAAAGTTTTGACTGTAACTAATTTTGCCACGGGAGAAAAGGTCTATGAAGTCTATGCCTTCTTGTTGGGTAAATCCTTTGGCTACTATCCTGGCTTTATATCTCTCCACAGTTCCATTAGAGTTGAACTTTATCTTGTAAATCTACCTACATCAAATAGCATGTTTTCCTTTAGGCAAAGGAACAATTGACCACGTTTTGTTACTTTCAAAAGCTGAAATTTCAGCTTGCATGGCTTCACGCCAGTGGGGAAACTTCACTGCTTCATGAAAATATTGAGGCTCATAATGTGAAGAAACATTAAGCACAAAAGCTTTATAAGAAGGTAATAATCGTCATAGCATATAACAGAATTTAGAGGATATTGAACTGAAGAATCATTGCTAACAGAATTTGTTAAAAAATTACAATGGTAATCCTTGAGATAGGAAGGAAGTTTGGAAGGCCTTGTTGAACGCCTCACTGAAATGTGTGTAGGTTCAGGTTGACTTGATGTGTCTGCAGTTAGAGACTAAGTGTTAAGCATAACATCAGTCCCAGAACTGCCCTGAGGAAGTGCAGACTTAGAATTAATGAACTCATGTGCAGAATTAAGAACATCCTGAATGATTGGAGATGATGGAAGATCAGATGACTGCAAAGATTGACCAGAATTAAAAGAAATGTTATTTGCAGAGTATGTGATACTTTTATGGGGTAAAACAAGATATGGAAAAGGATCAAAGTCAGTGTGCACAGCTCCATGTTGATAGGGAAATACATCTTCATGAAAAACAACATCTCTAGATATAAACACTTGACCATTGTCCAAATCAAAGATTTTATATTCTTTCATTCCCGGAGGATATCCCAGGAATTTGCATCTGCGAGCTCTAGGTTGAAACTTGGTACTATGAGCTGATAAAGTGGAAGCAAAAGTCAAGCAATCAAACACTCGAAAGGAAGAATAATCTGCATCTTTCTCATATAACAAAGAATAAGGTGATTTGTAACCCAATACTGCGAAGTTGTTCTGTTGATGAGAAAAATAGCAGTTGAAATGCAATCAGACCAAAAATATATAGGAATCCTTGATTGAAAATATAAAGCTCTAAAAACATTGAGGATGTGCTGATGTTTTCTCTCTACAATTGAGTTCTGCTGAGGTGTTTCAACACATGCCAACTGATGAAGAATTCCTTGTTCTTGGCAGAATTCTATGAATGCCAATTCCTTGGCATTATCTGAGCAAATTTTCTTAATTTTCTTTCCAAGTTGAGTTTAAATAATATTAAAAATATGGGAAAAACAATAGTAGCCTCGCTCTTGGCTTTAATCAAGTAAAGCCAAGTGAATCTTGTACTGTCATCAACTAGAGTTAGAAAATAAAATGTCCAAAGTATGAAGCAGTATGCAATGGCCCCCAAATGTCAATGTGAATGAGATCAAATGGATGTTGAGACAAATTATTATGAGAAATAAAAGGAAGACGTCTCTGTCTAGCAAGAGGACATATAGAACAGGGAATTTTATTATTTTTGAAAAAATCAGAACATTGCAATGAGTTTTTCATGTGTGAAATACACTTGTGAGATAAATGGCTAACCTATTGTGCCAAGTATCAAATGAAACAGCATTTGTAGAATTGAAATATACAAAATTCAGATTACAAGTAGTATAAAAAATATAGAGACCTTCAACTCTATCACCCTTGCCAATCGTCTTCTTGTTCATGTCCTGAATGACAAATGATGTGGGAAAGAAAGTGAGGACAAATTGAGATGCAGTAGCTAAGGCACTCACAGACAATAGATTAAACCGAAATGAAGGAACAAATAAGACATCTATGAGAAGAATGCATGACGTGAGTTGAACATCACCAATTAGGTAAACATGAATTGTGGTTTTTTCAGGCAAAGTCACCCTAGACCCATTGGTAGGGCGCATAGACACAAAAGTTCGAGCATCAGCACATATGTGTTGTGAGGCTCCAGAATCTACTATCCATTTAGAGGATAAAAAAGTACCAAAGTTAGACACAACAGAATAAGGAGCCACGACAGCCTCTGGAATTTTGTTGGACGTTGCCATATGTTCAGACAAGAGATGCATTAGCTGTGAGCATTTGAGTGGATCCAGATCCTTCAGGAAATTCCCAACCAAAAGGCTGGTAGAGGCTTGATTAATTGCAACACTGTTGCTTTTAGGTCCAGTGTTCTTTGGCTTCACCTTATAGCCTGGAGGATAACCATGAAGCTTGTAGCACCTTTCGATGGTAAGACCATGTAGCTGGCAGTGAGTGAAAAAGGGTCGTTCCTTGCGAGAGCCTTTTATGGAGGAATCTGCTTTGACAGCAAAAGCCAAATTGTTGGTAGAGGAGGAAGACAGAGAATCCATTTGACGCTGTTTTCTTCTTGAGTCACGAGAGAAAAAACTTTGTTTATTGTAGGCAGAGGATCGCTGAGAAGAATTTGAGCCCTAATTTGAGAAAAAGACTCATGAAGACCCATGAGAAAAGACATAGCATACTCAGTCTGAAAATAAGCAACAAGGTTTCGAACACCACCACAAGTGCATTTCCCACAAGTGCATGAAGGACGAAAATTGCCAAGTTCTTTCCAAATGGACTTGGGCTTTGTAAAATATGCACTCACCGAAGCCTGATCTTGGGTGAGGTTTGTTAACTCCCAATGCAATTGGAAGATTCTTGGACCAGTACTCTGTTGAAAGCGGTCCTGAAGATCAACCCAGATGTCATGCGCAGATGTAGAATAGAGAATGCTCCCATAAATCTCCTTGGATACTGAATTTAAGATTCCAAGAAATGACCATGTCGTTGTTACGGGTCCAACTACGTTTGAGGACTGGGTCTGTGTCACCAGGTGGAAAAATGGAGCCATCGATGAACCCTAATTTATTCTTGACAGAAAGGGCAATTTTCATGGCTCTACTCCATGAGTTGTAATTGTCCCTGTCAAAGATTGGGAAACAAGAACCAGGCCAGGATTATTCGAGTGGTGAAGGAAAAATGGACTCGCGGGATCTTCCATTTCTGGTCTTGCATGTGCAGAAGATGATGAATCATTGGTAACCGAAGCCATGAAACAAGGAAAGCAAAAAGAAATTCTCCAAATCAGAGAGACAAGCAGAAACTAGATATCAACTGATACCATCTTACAGCATATTCAGAGAAAATGAGAAGAAAGGAATACTTGCATTTCATAAAATCTGATACAAGAATACAGTGAAACTCGATACAGCAGAGCCAACTAAAGAAAAGGGAAAGTAACCAGTTACTAACCAAAAACTAACTCAGAACATTAGCTATGGTAAAAACAAAATAAAATACTAAGTCACTGGTGAGATTAACTAAATACAGACCCCAAATAAACTAACATTTATTAGGATTTCTGTTTTTCCCAGCATATTTGAGGAAACATGAAAGTATTGAAGTTGTGGGGAATTATATATACTTCATCAGCTATATCAAAGAGAGCCCAAAAAGCAACAAAAAATGTTAGTGTAAATTCGTACTCGAAACAAACCACCTTAAAGACGTGAATCCTCATTAATCAAATCAAGGGGTATAATTTTCACCACCTCCAGTCATTTTCATTTTCCATGTAGCTTTCCCCTTAAGATAAAACTGAATTCCACAACAAATTGAAAGGAAAGACATTAAACAATAACAACCGCTGCTCTTTAAATCCCGACTAACTAAGGTGAGGAAAATACTTTATATGCAGCTTTACTATTACATATTTTTAAAACAGACTGTGACTGATTAGAGAATTAGCTAGAACAGAATGGTAGGCAAACCCCATAACAAATTGATAAGCAAAAGCAAATTAAAAATAATAAATAAATCGAAAGAAATAAAATCCAGAACCAGAACCAGAACTCACATTGCTACACTTCCACGCTTGGTGAACCCGCAAATCACCGGATCCTGAACCCGGATCCGGTCGCTGAGGTGAAGGTACGACGTACATATCGAATTGCTGCTACAGAAACAAAATAACAATCTCTCTCAGTTCAAAACAAAAAAGGAAGAGCTCTAAAGCACTCTAATGTTTTTAGAAGGTGAACAACAGTCTAAAAAGGAGTGGAGTTTATCTTTACCTTGCTTGTAAGCAATATTATTAAAATGGGTACGGTGATTGACTCAGTCGAGCTAACTACCGATTGGTTCAATTAGTGGATAATTGGTTAAATTCCATGACTCGATAATAATTATAAAGCAATTTTATAATTTATATTAAACAATTATAAATATACTTAAATATTTAAAAAATTATAAAAATTTCAAATATTTTAATATAAAAATAATAAATTACATGTTATTATCGAATAAAAAATCAAACAAAAATATAATGATCGTGATACGAGGCTTTAGGTTCAGAAAACGATATCTCTAACTATAATTGAGATAATATTAATGTTGTAAGTATATAACTTATGTAAGTCAATAAGCAAAAAAATATTCAAATATGTTCATTATGATTTTCTTTGAAAAAAAAATTTAATTTTTTTTTTTGGACCGGGCCAGATCACCGGTTAATCGATCTGGTCACCGATTTTTATGAAAATCGGTCGGGTTAGATCGGGTCACACCGGTTCTGATGCATAACCGATCTGTTGCTTCAATCGGACCGATTATATGACCGATTTACCAGTTCCCGGGTCGACCCGACCGGATCTGATTTTAATGACACTGCTTTGACGTTTAACAACAAATAGTACATAATTTATTACATGCTCCTTTATTCAGTGAAAAGAAGAAGGTAATGAATATAATAAATCTAAACTTTTATATTTTCTAAATATTTTTATTGTATTTTCAGCTTTCATTTTTTATCAACTAATTTAAAAAAAAAATACATTCTTTTTGTTGTTTCTATGTAAATACCTTCCCAATCCTTTGTAGAAGTGCTACTAATTTATCAGGAGTTTTTTTTTTCAATTTTTTTGTTAATATTAACTTTGTTTCACACTTTAACCTTTGGATTTTGTTTTGTCAATTCAGTGGAAGGTTTGTTACAACTGAAGTTGGCATTTGAAGTGCTTGTGTACTGGAGTGGAGTGGAGACCCTTGTCTACCATATCCGTATAATTGGAATTGGATACAATGCACCACTGATGTCACACCTCGTGTTATAGCATTGTAAGTTAATACAATTTTTTCATGTATGATTTGTTCTTCAATTAGTGGCGATTTCATTATATTCCAGGATTTGCCTTGACTAGAGACTAGTTTTAATTTTGAGAATTGCATCTTCTAGGAAAAATGGAAAGGCTCAAACTTAAAATTGAATTAATTGGGCCCAAACTTCGAACATAATAAAAAAAATGTGACTTCCTTTAAATAAAGTTTGGAAACGTATATGTAATAGCTACTAATTTTGCAATATATATGTGACAAAAAAAAAGGTATCTTAATTGTTATGAGCTGCAAGGCATACTTCTGGATTTCAGTTCCATACTTCCATGAATGCACTTGAAATGAAGGTATCTAATATATAGTTTCTGCCTCTCAATGATTCTCCAAGTAACTGTTGGAATTTATGTTGATAATTCATTGATTATGAATAAGAAGTGAGATAATAAAGAAAAGAGAAAAGGGAAGTTGAAGTGGTGTATGGGTAGGGGTGGTAAATGAGCCAGGGCCTTTGGCTCGGCTCGTAAAGGCCTGAGGTCGTGTTGGAACCAGACTTGGACATGTATAAAAGCTCGTTTAATAAAAAGGTCTCAGGCTCTAATTCAGAAGCTCGACCTTAGAGCCTCCCAGGCTAGCCTAGTATATAAATATTTATTTATACTTTTTATACTACTTGAATAACTCTCTCTCATCAATTTATTTCACCCCATTTTATTGGTTTAACAGACTTTTTGAATGATTTTGTTCTATATTATGCTATTTGGATATATATTGAATTTATGTATATTTATGGAATTACTAGTGTTGTTCTATATTATCCTTCATCCTCCTTCACACAAACAAACCCACAAAAACTCATTCGTTCCACTGTGCACGGCTCGTTTGTGTCAATTTATTTATTTTATTTTTGTTTTTGTTGGCACTTTTTTTATAATGGGCTAAGATAATATAAACTGTTATCTACCTTCTCTCACTTTAATTTTTATTTATTTATTGTAGACTTTGTAAATTATTGCTGCAAATTGGAAGCTAAGGTTTCTATCTGGAAATTGATTTTTTGGAGAATTCTGTTCTCTTATTTTTATTCTTTAACATGCTAACAGGCTAAGACAGGCTTCACACAGGCTTTTATTTTTTGTAAATAAACCAGGCCACATGCCAATATTATATTCGTAACAGGTAACAGGCTAAGGCCAGTCGGACACGTTTAAATACAGACTTGGCCCGTTAAGATCAAAGCTCGGCTCGGCTCGGCCCGTTAACACCCCTATGTATGGGTTTTTAACAAATTCCATATTGGACAACTAGTAGGAAGTGTGAGAGTTTATAAGCTCCCACCTCACTCTCCTAGATTGGCTCTTGGGTCACTACACATTTTGTGAAGGGAGAGGAGCTAGGTGGGCTTTGGTCCACCACACGCGTGCCGCTGTCCGGCCGAATCGGTGTAAAAAAAATAATATTTTATTAAATAATTTTTTAATTTTTTGTTCAAAAAATGTATCCGTTGCTTTCCTCCAATTTTCAAACCCAAACGTTTCTACCCGCCGGTCAGTATCTATTAATAGACATTGACACCTTTAGAAATTTATCGATTTTTTCTGCACTGAAACTCTGTCGGATTTTTTTTACCTCTTTCCGGTTTGCATATTATTGTTCATTCTCCAGTGTAATTTCCTCGGGCTTTTTATTGTGTTCGTTTGGGCTGTTGACCGGTAGTGCCACCACTCTTCATACCAAATCCGTTCTATCCTGGAAGACAAGTGTCCATCTACCTTAGGCATCAGTGATGAGACAAATTGTTTTAAGGAGATACGTTCTGTGGGCTCGAATTTTATCCTTCTGATTCTGCATATCTGATTTATCGTTCTGTCTGTTTCATCATCTGACATCAAATAAGTCATCTGTTTTAATTTTTCATAATTGCACAATGATAATTCTGATCATCTATCTCTTCTAATTTATACGTGGATTCAAACCTTTTAGTGATTTAATATCACATACTGTGTTGTCTTCAATAACAGTAACCAACCATCACCACCACCATCTGAAATTAGTTTCAGGCGATGAACCAAACAATCCACCAACACCGCCAGAACTTTATTTTGGGAGGTGGAAGCGTGAAGATTTACGAGCTAAACATATTATTCATAGTAGCTACGCAAACTATGCTAGCACTGCTTTTCATGAAATTTATATGAACTGGAAACTTATGTCTGATCTTTTACGATGATTATCATGAATCTTATCAAGCAAGCCTCGTACTGTGTGTCTTCTAATCTTTTCTCTCCACCCAACTTTTTTTTCTTGTTGTAAATTAGCATATGTATTTAACTTGAATTATTCTATAATGTTGTGTGTGAAAGTTATGGTCACCTTAAATTGTGTCAACAATTCGATTTGACTTGTAATTTGTAATGTTTGATCCTGTGACCTTGGCCTCCAAGATCATTTGTAATGTTTGTTGAATAATTATCCGATCCTATATATTTTGAAGTGTTCATATAAGCATTTGGTCACAAGTATTTTATAAAAATTTTACATGTTAGAGATATTCTGTTTTAAACACCAGGTTTTTTATGTTATGCTATATTAAAACATGGATTTAAAGTTTTTCTTTTTGTTGTTGTTAGAGATAAAATTATTTCTCCTATACACATAAAAATATGTGAGTCCCAATTTTTTTTTTTCTTTATTCTCTTCACATAATTTCATATATATTTTTTTTGTATACTATAATGACCCTAAATGGTAAATCTTAATTAGAGATTTAATTTAAGGATTTAAATGCCATAATTAGATTTAGTGTGTGATTCCGAGTATTTTGACTGTAATCATGACTATGTTATGAACAGTGCGTTCTGCCGGAGAATTTACAGTTTTGTGAATTAACCGGTAGAGCTTAAAAAGAGCAAAATAATTTTAGAGGCATAATTTGATAATTCTGACGACAAATATGAGTTCAGAACGAAAAATTGTATAGTCTGGCACTTTCCGTAAAAATCTCGTGAATAGTGTTTCTACCGGGTATTTTGTACTGCTGTTTAAGCAACCGGTAGAGTCCAGAAATAAATAATTGATGAAATAAGAATAAGAAAGTCCAATATATGCCAAGCAAGTCAATATAGGCCCAAGAAAATGATAAGTTTATAAGTGTTAAGTTTCAAAAGTAAATAAAGTACAGTTAGTGATTCACAGTGCATTCCGTCAAAAACGGTGCAGAAACCATACTGTGAATTATGAATATTGTTTTGTAACAAATAAAAATTTATGTAAATGATTTTAGAAAAATAAAAATATGTTCCTAGCTTGAAGTTAGTTCCGGGTCAATTTAAGTTAAAATACGCGATAGAAAAACATCCGATGAAAGGGGCCACATGTGCCTATATAGCCTTGTCACTTAAATGAAACACTATTCATTTCAGATTTTCTTCTTCTCTCTCATGCATGGCCGAGCTGCACTTGGAGGAGAAGGGGCTAGGGTTCCAAATTTCCTTTCTTTGATTTCTTAATCATCCATTCTCCAAATTCAAAGACCCACCACATGAAATTGATTGGAAACCACTCAATGAATCCATTCCACCAATCAATTTGAGCTATAGTTGAGTGTGTGAGGAGTTTTTCCTTCCCCCATTTTCGAGCTACTATTCATCAAGGATGAGAAATGACATTTTTGGTGGAGCTTTGCTTGGTGAAGGCCTTCTAGGCTTTGGGTAGTTCATTGGAGGTAACAAAACTCTAACCTTATGGCTTTATTAGTGTGAATAATGTTTTGAAAGTCATGAGCATGGTTGGGTAGGAAATAAAGTAGTATAGAATGTGAAAATTATGATGGATTATTGTTATTTAGGAAGTTATAGTGTTGAGTAAGTATCCACATGTGATAAAATAATTGAAAAGCCCTATTGTATTTCCCCCCTAGGTTTCGGCCTTCATGGGTTATATAGGGTTCATCATGCAAATTTTTATTGTATGTTTGAAAAGGTAAAATATGTTGGAATGTAGTGTAAATGGATGAATTGGTGGAAATGCCAAAGTTAGAAAAAATCCTACAAATACTTGCTCTATGTTTCGAACTATAGGATGTTTAGGGGTATATATATATATTGGTTACATTTTATTCTAATAAAATGTGTTGCATTTTAATATACCAATGGATGAGCTAAGAAGTGAAATGCTTTGACAAATGGTTGAAAAATACCTTGAGTCCCTAAGGGTATGCCCGCGACTTTTAAAGAAAAATAGCATGATTTATGTGAAAAATTCTTAAGTAAATGCTTGATTAAATTAAAGAACGCCAACGGGTGTATAGAGGTCTAGACTTGTGTATTGGCATAGAATTGGCAAAAACATAAAGAAAGGAAAATAAGCGAAGAAATGTATGCTTATGAAATAATCATGGTATTGCATCATTTTATTGATGCATTGTAAATTATTCTCTAGGTGTGCCTAGGGATTGAGAAGGATAGGAAATCTCTTGAAGCGATAAAAGTAACTTGTTCCATAAGTAAGCGTATTGGTAAAGCTTCAAGAGGTAAGCTCTATGTTTAAGGAGTCTTTTCCTGCTTGAGTGCTCCACCATGGTTAGTGAACTATGGTTGGATTGTACGACTGTGATTTAGATGCTTTGTATAGATGCATTCATATAGAGTTATTTGATAACATGATATGTTTTGCTCTGATATGACTTCTGTAATATGATTTCTGTAACAATCTTTGGCCATTGATTGTATAGTACCCGGATGTCCGCTTTGGGGTCCTCCCTCGGGACTGATGGTGTACGCCTCTGATATGTCTGGTTCCGCTTTGGGGTCCTCCCTCGGGAACACGTGCGTTGATTTCCGCTTGGGGTCCTCCCTTGGGAATGACGGCGCACATCTCTGATATGATATGGATATATGCTCTGTTCTGTTATGATATCTGTTATATGTTGTATTTGTATACTCCGTATCTGACTTTCATGCAGGAGTGAGCCAGGGGTATGGAGAATTCTCTATAAACCTGGAGCTTATTGAGATTTGTAATCTCACCCCTCTTTGGGGACATATTTTCAGGTGCCTAGATTCCCGGTGAGTCCTCACTAGGCAGGGACACGACACGTGGCTGAGGCAGTTGACAGATCGGATTTTGAGTGGCTGTAGGCTACTACCTTTTGGAGTGTTTAATGTCTTTTAGTATTTCCGCATTTGATGGATCACGATATTGATCCTTTATTTTGTATATGGCCTGTATATGTTTTGTACATGTCTGTCACTTGGATGCATGTACATTTGGGTATTCAGGCACGTCATATGATGATGTATTATTCAGTTTATGATTTCGTATTGAATTGCATGTTGATTAGGATAGTGGCACGGAACCATATTTTGCATGCGCCCATGGATGGGTATCTGCATGACTGGTACTTCTGGATTACTATGCTGTATAAACTGTTTATCAAGAAATGCTTCTGAGAGGGATTGGAAAATCCCCGGTTGTCCGATTTATAGAGGAAACTCTGCCCGATTTTCGTTTACCCCGAGTAAGAATTAAAGTAGAAAAAGAAAAAGTTAACTCGTATTTTCGTGAGTTAAGTCTTCCGCTGTTTTCTATTTTATCATATGTATGTTAATTGAACCGGCTCGAGACGGGGATGTTACATTTATGGTATCAGAGCAGTTTCTCTAGAAGAGCCTGTGAAATATTGCATGAACTGTTCGGGTTGTTATATTATTGAGTTTTTCTTGGAGTACTATGATATGCATGTCTGATCACCGAGTGTGAGCGTAGCTAACTCATTCCTTTGTGTGAAATATGCAGAATTATGGTTTGCCCAAGAAGGACTTCTGATCCTCCTATTGACCCGACCGATCCAATATTAGTAGATTTGGCTAGACCCCGACTAAACCAGCGGGGAAATACTTCACAGCCAGATCCAATGTTAATGGCCTTAACTGAGATGCAACAAAATATGGCTGCAGCTAGGCAGCGAGAGCTAGAAGTGATGATGAAAGAAAATCAAGATCTGTTAGAGGCTAATAGGTTGGCCAATCAAGAAATGATGGCAGCAAGCAGAATGGCGAATATTGAAATGATGAGATTACTCTTGGTTGAGGTGAGGGCGGGTGGGCAAGGTCCACAACCACAGCCTTTGCAACAGCCACAACTACAGCCACAGCCTGAGCCACAACCACAACAGCATGTTCCTCCTCCTCATAATCCCATTGTTGTGGAGGGTGAAGGAAATAATGATGTGAATGAAGAATCTAGTCACAGGGGTGGTGTGGCACAGCCAGCCACTAATAGAGAGCAAAGAGAAAGAATGTTAAATGCCTTCCGAAAATATGCACCACCAAATTATAAAGGAGGCATTGATCCTATTGCTGCAATTCAGTGGTTAGAAGAATTGGATCGCATTTTTACTGTCATGGAGTGTGATGATCAGCAGAAATTGTTGTATGCTTCTTATATGTTGCAGAATGATGCAGCTGATTGGTGGAGAAATACTCGTCTGCCCTTGGAATGTCAGGGTTATGCTATTACCTGGCCTTTATTTGAAAGGCAATTCTTGCTGAAATACTTTCCGGCTGAAGCCCGGATAAGGAAGAAGGGTGAATTTGAAGAACTAAAGCAGGGTCAGATGTCTGTTGATGAATACTTGAATAAGTTCAATAAGCTGGCCAAATACTCTCATTTCCAGAGAGCTCCACCTACAGAGGATGACTTGATTTTTAAATTTCATAGAGGATTACATGATAACATCTCTGAAAAACTTGCAGGTGACTCATTTGATACTTTTGCTGCACTTGTTAAAAAGTGTAAAAATATTCAAGAATATTACAGAAGGAAGCATAAGGACCAATCTGCTCCTAATTCTGGTCCTAAAAACACCTCTGGGAATTCTAAAGGAAAAGGGTTGCAGGTTAGACAGTCTGATGGTAAGTTCAAAAAGGCGGGAAATTCTAAGCCTGGAAATATTAAGCCTGCTTCTCTATGTGCTACATGTGGTAAAGTTCATGCTGGGGTTTGCAGAAAAGAGCAAAGATTGTGTTACAAATGTGGCCAACCTGGGCATTTTATTAGGGACTGCCCCTTTAATGGGGGACAGGTTTCTACTATTCAGGCCACTCCGGCTCCTATTGTGGTTGAGGAACCATCTCTACCTCTCCCACCACCAGTTGCCCGAGTATATGCAGTGACTCAGCAAGAGGCTGAGAGGTCAGCTAGTTTGGTGCGAGGTATGATTTCTATTTGTGATGAAATGCTTAGTGTTTTGTTTGATTCTGGTGCCACGCATTCTTTTATTGCTGATTATGTAGCTGAAGCATTTGGTCTGCATGTGATAAAAATGAAAACTCCTATGCGTATTGTTACGGCTGTGGGAAGAGTTTTTAATGAAGACTATGTTTGTGAAAATGTGAAATTCAAGTATGAAGACAGGGAATATTCTGCCGACTTTATTGTCTTGCACCTTGCTTCTATGAATTTAATTTTGGGGATGGATTGGTTGTCCAAGTACTGTGTGAAGATTGACTGCTGCAGTAAAACCATTTCTGTCTCATCTCATGATGAAGAAAGGGAGTCTCCTTATTTGTCTGTACTTCGGGTGGTAAAGGCCTTGAAGGAAGGAGATTCCGGGTATGTTTTATTGGGAGGTCTGGTTGGCGTCAACAAGGAGCCAATTTCTGTTATTCCGATTGTCTCTGAATTTGAGGATGTCTTTCCGGATGAAATTCCGCACTTTCCTCCAGAGAGGGAAATTGAATTTGCAATTGACTTATTGCCTGGTGTGGGACCTATCTCTCTTGCCCCATACCGGATGTCACCTCTGGAATTATCTGAATTGAAGAAGCAGATTGAAGACTTATCCAGAAAATTTTTTATTAGGCCGAGTGTGTCTCCTTGGGGAGCCTCGGTGATCTTTGTTAAGAAGAAGGATGAGTCTATGAGATTATGTACAGACTACCGGCAGTTGAACAAGGTTACTGTTAAGAATAAGTATCCTTTGTCGCGGATAGATGATTTGTTGGATCAGTTGTGGGGTGCGACTGTATTTTCTAAGATTGATCTCCGGTCCGGGTATCATCAGATCCGGGTAAAGCCGGATGACGTTCCGAAGACAACTTTCAGGTCCCGTTATGGGCACTATGAGTATCTGGTTATTCCTTTTGGGCTTACAAATGCACCAGCCGTTTTCATGGGTTATATGAATCGGATCTTTAAAGCCTATCTGGATCAGTTTGTGGTGGTCTTTATAGATGACATACTGATATATTCAAAGAGTAAAGAAGAGCATTCTGAGCATCTAAAGGTTGTTTTGCAGATTCTGAGAGAGCATCAGTTGTATGCTAAACCGTCAAAATGTGAATTCTGGCTTTCTGAGATACAATTTCTGGGCTATGTCATCTCATCTGAAGGAGTGGCAGTGGACCCGAGCAAGATTGAAGCAGTGGTAGAATGGGAACGTCCTAAAAATGTTATAGAGATCAGGAGTTTTCTTGGTTTGGCTGGATATTATAGGCGTTTTATTGAGGGATTCTCACGGATGGTTTTACCTTTGACACGGTTAACC